>NC_048565.1:21066375-21071375 GCF_013265735.2 Oncorhynchus mykiss | reverse complement strand
AGCGGTTGTGGTGGGGGGGACGAGAGAGAGGGGCTCACAAACATGCTGTTACTAAGCTTTATTTCAGCATGAGTTGAGACGATTAGGTTCGGGAGAGGACGAGAGGATAGGGGAGGAGAGGAGGGGGTACGGTTCCTCCAGGGGAGAGGACAGGGGGACAGGTCTATTGAGGTAGTGATGGGGAGGAGGGCTCTCTTTCAGCCCGACTAATGAAGCAGAAGCCATTGTGAATAATGGAATCTACCACCTACTTTCTCTGCCAAACAGAGAAAGTAAAGTCCCTCCTCTTAAAGGGATACCATTGTTTACACTGCTGAAGGGTAGTGATACTGTACTGTGTGTATGCACGGTTCAGCACACCAAATGCCGTAATATGGCAATGATAAGGTATCTGAATATTTCTAATAAAATATATTTATGTAAACCATTTATTAGTGATATAGTGCTTTAAAAAATGTATATGTCTCAAATTCCAAAGTGATATTCAATGCAGATTGTCTTACCAACATGGCATAATACATTATTATTTTTAAGGAAATATAAAAAAGAAATAGGTTCCCAAAATAATTTGTAAAAAATAGGTCCATACAACGGAATAAAAATGACTTTCACAATACCACCTACTTTTAAATCAAATTGTTTCTATGTACATTTAATTAAAGCATACATGTCTGCTTACTGTGTATGTCTGCTTACTGTGTATGTCTGCTTACTGTGTTTGTCTGCTTACTGTATGCAAAATCATCTATGACAAAAAGTCTGAGCCACATCCTAATGTGCAGTCAGCATCATGACTAACCTCAGTAGGGACCAGCCACATAGACCGAGACGACGAGCCCCAGGGAACATAGTCTGTCTCTGTCTCTACCAGACTGGGGGAGGTGGAGGTCTGGAGGAGGGGGTCTCCGGGAGGCAATAAGTAGCAGCTTATAAAATAAGCAAACACATTTGAGGCAGCACCCAGACAGGCCAGGCTGCACAGCAGACGACATCCCCCCCTTTGACCTTGACCCTTAGGGTCCTTCTTCACCTGCTCCTGAATGGAAGTCAGTGCAGCTGGGCCGTCTAGCCATTTGCCTGACCGGATCCCTCCATAATTTTTTCCCCGTTCCCACGCTTGGTTATCATCCCCCTCTTTTGGGGTTGCTCTGAGACTGAATGGTGAAATCTAGTTTTTATGTGGTGAATTATGACTGGCTGCTTCTGATGTCTGATGATACAGCTCAATCATCCAACATGTGCTTTCTATTTGCCTTCTATTTTAGCCTTTCTTCTTTCCTTTCATTCACACTATTCTTCCCATTGGTTTCAGATTTCCCCCTTTAATCACCCCACAAGTATTACCCTTTCAGATGTAGCAGTTATTTCAGCTGTTGGTAGATTTTTCTCTCCAGGTCTTGTCGAAAAAAGCATAGACAGGAGAGTTGGTGTATAGTGTGTGTTGAGTGAAGCTTTGTGCTGATGCTGGGCTAATGTTACGAGTTAAGCAACATGCTGGGCTGTAAGGTGTGTGACCGGTCCTGATCAGTGCTTGTATGTGTGTGTGTGTGTGTGTTTGGTGCTGATCAGTGTGTGCTGTGTTGCAGGGTTCAGACCACCCCCTCAGCCCCTCACATTTTCATTATGGTCCAAATCTCAGGCCTGTACTTGAGCTTGGCCTCTGCCAGCCAAGCGGAGCTTTAATCACACATACAGCACTCCATTTTCATTTCCCTTTCATTTTCCAGCCATTCCACTCCCTACTCCCGCTTCATAATTCGGCCCTCAGAGCTGTCTGTGTAGCTGAGTGTTTGGGCCCTTTGAGATGACATCATCAGTGACTTGGATAAATGCCTGACTGTTTTCCCTCTGCTGTCTGTAATCAGCAGCCAACCAGCTCTCTGTATTGGAGCGTTACTAAAGAAACTCTTCTTAACGAAGTTGTTCACTAGTTTCTCCGATGGCGGAGGAGTTATGTCTACAATGATCATTTGTATGATTTGACATTTTAAAGCAGCAGTGCTGTTTAAGAGTCTGTTCTTACAGAGGCTGTCCGTCCATCACTAATGGCTGACAACTCCGCAATTACAAACGCAGGCCATTTTGTTTTGAGTTAATAAATGTGCCAAATCAATTATACAATAGCTCCCTCAAGTACAGTGCCTTGCGAAAGTATTCGGCCCCCTTGAACTTTGCGACCTTTTGCCACATTTCAGGCTTCAAACATAAAGATATAAAACTGTATTTTTTTGTGAAGAATCAACAACAAGTGGGACACAATCATGAAGTGGAACGACATTTATTGGATATTTCAAACTTTTTTAACAAATCAAAAACTGAGAAATTGGGCGTGCAAAATTATTCAGCCACTTTACTTTCAGTGCAGCAAACTCTCTCCAGAAGTTCAGTGAGGATCTCTGAATGATCCAATGTTGACCTAAATGACTAATGATGATAAATACAATCCACCTGTGTGTAATCAAGTCTCCGTATAAATGCACCTGCACTGTGATAGTCTCAGAGGTCCGTTAAAAGTGCAGAGAGCATCATGAAGAACAAGGAACACACCAGGCAGGTCCGAGATACTGTTGTGAAGAAGTTTAAAGCCGGATTTGGATACAAAAATATTTCCCACGCTTTAAACATCCCAAGGAGCACTGTGCAAGCGATAATATTGAAATGGAAGGAGTATCAGACCACTGCAAATCTACCAAGACCTGGCCATCCCTCTAAACTTTCAGCTCATACAAGGAGAAGACTGATCAGAGATGCAGCCAAGAGGCCCATGATCACTCTGGATGAACTGCAGAGATCTACAGCTGAGGTGGGAGACTCTGTCCATAGGACAACAATCAGTCGTATATTGCACAAATCTGGCCTTTATGGAAGAGTGGCAAGAAGAAAGCCATTTCTTAAAGATATCCATAAAAAGTGTTGTTTAAAGTTTGCCACAAGCCACCTGGGAGACACACCAAACATGTGGAAGAAGGTGCTCTGGTCAGATGAAACCAAAATTGAACTTTTTGGCAACAATGCAAAATGTTATGTTTGGCGTAAAAGCAACACAGCTCATAAGCCTGAACACACCATCCCCACTGTCAAACATGGTGGTGGCAGCATCATGGTTTGGGCCTGCTTTTCTTCAGCAGGGACAGGGAAGATGGTTAAAATTGATGGGAAGATGGATGGAGCCAAATACAGGACCATTCTGGAAGAAAACCTGATGGAGTCTGCAAAAGACCTGAGACTGGGACGGAGATTTGTCTTCCAACAAGACAATGATCCAAAACATAAAGCAAAATCTACAATGGAATGGTTCAAAAATAAACATATCCAGGTGTTAGAATGGCCAAGTCAAAGTCCAGACCTGAATCCAATCGAGAATCTGTGGAAAGAACTGAAAACTGCTGTTCACAAATGCTCTCCATCCAACCTCACTGAGCTCGAGCTGTTTTGCAAGGAGGAATGGGAAAAAAATTCAGTCTCTCGATGTGCAAAACTGATAGAGACATACCCCAAGCGACTTACAGCTGTAATCGCAGCAAAAGGTGGCGCTACAAAGTATTAACTTAAGGGGCTGAATAATTTTGCACGCCCAATTTTTCAGTTTTTGATTTGTTAAAAAAGTTTGAAATATCCAATAAATGTCGTTCCACTTCATGACTGTGTCCCACTTGTTGTTGATTCTTCACAAAAAAATACAGTTTTATATCTTTATTATTTGAAGCCTGAAATGTGGCAAAAGGTCGCAAAGTTCAAGGGGGGCGAATACTTTCGCAAGGCACTGTACATGATTACAAAAACACTACAAAATATCAGATCATTATCATGAGGCTATATGCTTGGAATCAACATTCAGAGAAGTAGAACAGGAATGAAGAAACTCAGTATGTCTCAAAAGGAAGAAAATAACTAATAAATCACATGTAAACACTACCTTGCAGAGCAGCTTCTTATTCACATAATAATAATAATAACATGAAACTAACCTAGTTAACTTACAAGTGACAACCTATTGAATGTATGCTTTTATCTCTGCTTTTATAACATATACCATTACCTATCGCAATTCAGCACAGATGTGTCTTTCCAAATGTTTGGGATGAAAGCATGAAAAAAACACATTTTTATCCCATTTCCACATTGATGTTTTTAAAAACTAAACACAGAATGTACGCATATGAATGATCTTTGATTATAATTAGAAAGTAGGGCCATGTTAAAGCATGCACCAGTTATTTGTTGGAACACAAAACCAAGGAAATGCTAAGCAGGTCCGGGAGGTTGGGACATTGGCTGTAAATGCTTTCAGCAACTATTACTTCTGTGGGTGGACCACATTCAATCAATATCTAAGCAAATAAAAGCTGTGGGCACTCACAGTGAGGGAAGCGTCATGAGACGAGGCTGCAGTCACACACTAACGAACAACGTGCCCCCTAACACCACCACCACTAACACTTTGAAGTGGTCCACAGGAAAGACCCTACATAAGCTAGTCATCTGTCAACACCATGAACACTAGAAATAGAAGGATTCTAGTTCTGTGGCAGAAGTGGTTTGTCCTATAGATATTGTATAGATGTTGTTTTTGAGGTGACAGTATGCTTTGCCAACAAAATATCTTCATACTTCTTCTGCCGAATATGATGATGGAATTAATGAATCCAATCCAATTCCCATCTACTAAAACATACATTTTTCGAAAATGTATGGGGAGACAATTTTGTATTTAATGTGTACTTATTCTGAGGAATTAGCAACACTAAGATATAAAGCTAGCATTAAACCACCTCACTCAATCCATACCTTGATTAAATACAAAACATAACTAAAACGGGTGCTGCCTGCCTCATTTTGGGTCTGAATTGCCACATCTTGGGAATGTAAGACGACAAAGCCAAAAGTTAATGGTAGTGTGTGTGTGTGTGTGTGTGTGTGTGTGTGTGTGTGTGTGTGTGTGTGTGTGTGTGTGTGTGTGTGTGTGTGTGTGTGTGTGTCCTATCTGTAAGGACAGTGAG